>NW_020230586.1:0-27371 GCF_003227715.2 Harpegnathos saltator | reverse complement strand
CATCGGGCGGCACCCGGCCGCCGCGGCCACGCTGAGATCAGGGTATACCCCTCTCCCCTAAGAGATAAGGCCCTTCCTCGGTCGTAGGGCTGGACGTCGGATTAAAGATTCCGGGACGGTCTCGCTCGGGCACTGTTTGTGTCGCTCCTATATCAGACTGGCAGGGCAAACTCGAGGAGGTGCCAGGGGGAGTTCGTGAGAAGTGGGCCGACCTCATGTGCCAATATGGGGACCGAGGCAACGGCACCATAGTTTTGTGGCATATATCGTTTGACGTCCATGCCCTGCAGAACGTCGGTATGGTGGCCCCCAGAGATCGACCGTTTATGTTCGACTTCGCCCGCCTCTTGTTTCACTCCACTCGAATATCCGAATCACCAACGCTGGCCAAATACATTCGGCAGGGCAAACGCTACTGGTGTTGACGGCGAGTGCACATATTTTCGTGCCTAGACTTCCAAAAGATTGCTTCGCCGACCAGTGCCGCGAGCCATGGTAGGCTAGGCTACCACGGGTCCTCTGGCTCAAGGGAGGAGCTGATCCAGGGGAGCATGGTCCTCGAAGGACAGAGCAAAAAGGGGAATACTCATATCCGGGCGAGGAGGCCCTGAAAGCCGCCATCGCCCCGAGCAAGAGACTGAAGGGATGCCGTGTGAAGCAACTGGTGTACGCGGAGACTCTACACGCTCATGCCTGGTAAAGCGGAGACCGTGAGGCGCTCCTTTTCTGAGAAAGGGTGACGGGAAAGGAGTCCGCCTTGGACGCCCCCCACCCCCGGACCGAGCACGCATGGATCTCAAACAGGACTCCTACGACGGGCTCCACTGTGGATGCCGCGTGCCTCGGAGGTGGCCACAGAAGGAGGCGCTCGCCACTGTTTCCGTTTATCTTCTCCCTGTGCCCGAGCAGAAATGGGGGAGGGAGATTGGGAGAGGTCTCTGGACGGTCAGTCAAGGGGAGAGAGCCATCAACAGGCAATGTTGAAGAGGCGGGAGTCAGGGCGCAGACCGAGCCTCCTCGCGGGCGGGTCGTGTTTCTTTTGGCGCTCGGGAATTTCTGTCGTCCCTCCCGGAGACACGAGGAGGCTCCGTTTCGGTGACCGTGTGGTATTTCGAATGGTGGTCACATAGTCCGCGGAGTTCGGTCGAGAGGCCTTGACGCCCAGGTTGGAAAAAGTATTACAATCTCTGTCGGCCTGGACGTTGGTACCAGCCCTCGTTTGTGATGTTTCTGTGTACTACGCACTCCATTAGCACCTTGGGGAACCCTGGGCGCCACACCGGGCGACGAGTGCGCAAGGCGGGGTTCTGGCTGTCGCCTCAAGCCTGAATGCGGGCGCCGAGGTGGGGTCCGGGATAGGATGATATTGCCCCTATCGACGCCGCCCGCGGGTCGCTGCTCCAGATGCTTATACAGGCGGGGCGCGGTGAGGGGCGCCCAGCACCCAGAACATATTGGGCTGCCTCTTGGTCTGCCGGAGGAGGAAAACGCTCCCTCCGGCAGGCTTGAGGCCAGTATTGATCAGGGCGATTCGAGGGTATCGGACCGGTCATACATGGCGGCGACCACCCTGGCCGCGTCCCTCCCGTGAGCTCCTCGCTGACGAGAGGTATAATCCTCTATTGCGAGTGAAGGAGCTCCGCGCGGAGGGGACGCTAAGGGCCAGGGACATGAAGGCCCTGAAACTCCAAGCCAGGGACCGGACACTACGGAAGTGGGCGGACGAGTTGTCCGACCCGAAAGTGTCCGGTCCCAAGACGGCCGCAAGCTGTTCCGCCCCTGCTGTCTGAGTGACAGCAGGAGGGACGTGGAATGACTTTCCACCTGTGCAGATGCTGACCGGGCATTGGTTGCTTCGGTCGGTATCTGCACCAGATAAGAAAGGAGCCCACCACTCGATGCCATCACTGCCCTATTCTCGAGGACACGGCGCATCACACCCTGCCCACATGCTCGGCATGGGACGGGGAGCACCGTGCCCTCGAGGGGGCGGTGAGGTGCCGAAGGGGGAGCGAGGAGGCGTGGGACGGAGAAGGGTGGGCAAAGGAGAAGGGGTGGGTGTCCCCCTTCCACCTAATAGGTGTGACCAGAAGGCCAACCGGGGGGCAACCCACCGGGGACCGCGCCCTGGACTCCCTCAGTGGGGCAACCCACCGGGGACCGCGCCCTGGACTCCCTCAGTGGGACAGGGCGCGGTACATAGATGGCGTGGGGTTCCCGGAGAGCCCTGGGGCCGGGGGTTGGGGAGGGAATGCGGGAGCAGTTCCCTAACTCCCCACCCAACGGCCCGACAGGTAGACATTCCGCAGGGGTTTTAGTCGGTAAGAGTCCGACATAACCCCCTCCATCCCCAAGGGGAGGGGGTATCCATGATGGATTTCCCCTGCGTTACAAAAAAAAAAAGACTATAATGAATAACCTGCCACTCCTCGGATAGACAGAATACTGAACATAGTATGGTCTTTTTATTACTACAATAATTTAGTATTTAATTTAGTTTTTTTGCCAGCATATTGGTAGCAATTTTTATGACAATAGAAAATTTTTGCAATATTGACACAATTTTCATGGCATCAGATGCCTTCTTTTACATATTAACAAAATTCTGTTTGTATAATGATGTATCTTGACGTATTTATGCTAGTCTTTAGTTTATCTGCGTCTACTTCAATTATTAGCATATAAGTATATCAAAATAATCATTGTTTTAGATATTTGAAAATCAGTATGGCATGTGTACAAGAGGAAAACCTATGTGAACAGGATCAATACGGTATATACTACATGGGCTGAAAAGTCTTTGGCTTAACAATGAAAAAACGATTTTTTAATGAAAAAAGTGTTTATTCCTCGACATAATCTCCATTTAGAGTAATGCACTTAGTGTAACGGTCCGCTAACATTTCGATGCCGGTCTTATAGTGCTCGGTGTCAAGTCCCTCAAAATAGGCATTTGTTTCCAACTTGACCTCCTCATTCGAGTAAAATCTTTTACCAGCGAGCCACTGCTTCAGTCGGGGAAAAAGGAAATAGTCGCTGGGGGCCAGGTCTGAGAATACGGGGATGCGGGACCAATTCATAGCGCAATTTCTTTAATTTATCGGTCGTGCCGAGTGAGCTGGAGCATTGTCTTGGTGAAACAAAATTTTTTTCTTTGCCAAATGTGGCCGTTTGACCTTGACCTCGTCGTCCAATCGATCCAGTAATGTACAGTAATATTCTTTATTGATAGTTTTACTATGTTCAAGATAATCAATGAATATTATGTTATGCGCATCCCAAAAAATACTGGCCAAAACCTTGCCGGCTGATTGTTGTGTCTTCGGGCGCTTCGGACGGCTTTCACCAGGCAATAACCACTCCGCTGACTGCCGATTGGACTCCGGTGTGTAGTGATGGATCCATGTTTCATCCATTGTGACAAATCGATGCAAAAACTCCTTCTTATTACGGTTAAACAGGGCCAGATTTTGCTTTGAAAGTCGAACACGTTCCGCTTTTTGCTCAATTGTCAAAAAACGCGGCACCCAACGCGCGCAAAGCTTTTTCATGTATAAATATTCATGAATGATATGACCAACGCGTTCCTTTGAGATGCCTATGATGTTAGCTAGCTCACTCAATTTCATTTTGCGGTCATTCAACACGATTTCACTGATTTTCTGGATGTTTTCTGGAGTAACTGCCTCATTTGGCCTTCCTGAACGTGGTGCATCATTTATACTCGTACGGTTACGACGAAACTCAGCAAACCAATATTTGATGGTTGAATTCGGTGGGGCAGATGTGCCGTAACATTTATCAAGCCATGCCTTTGCTTCAACAGTGTTTTTTCCCATCAGGAAGCAATGTTTAATCAAAACACGAAATTCACTTTTTTCCATAGTAAAGATAAATTCAGAGGTAACGTCACTTCGAAAGCTATAACTTGTACACGAGTCAACGAAATATCATGAAATTTTTACAGCATCTAAGTTAAGGTTGGTACTCTATAGGAAATATAAGGATTTTTAGTTTGTGGCGCCATCTATATGTCAGGCCAAAGACTTTTCAGCCCATGTAGTATATCATATTATTGAAAAGACAATATTTCCCAGTAAACACCAAGTAAAAGTTATGTTACATTAACGTTATTACATTAACGTAAATTTTATTTGATGTTTACTGGATTATTATTATCTTAGACAGCATTAAAATAATAAAATATATATAAAAGGAAAACTAATACTAAAACTTTACTACGTCAAACTGTAGTATGTCAAACTAAAATAAATATCTCTTTGGTTTATTATCATAGTTTTATGATATAAAATAATAAGAAATATAAAATTATAATATATATATAAAAGGAAAAGCTATAAATATACTATAAAAACTATAAAAAAACTATAAAAAAGAAAACATAACGAAACAAGTGTAAAACTATCTTGAACGTTATAAATATTATTTCTTTAAATATTCTTGAAATAGTGTCAAAAATTTATTTTTTATTTCTATATTTTTCATTATGATGCCCCTCTCTTTGTTCATAAGCTTTTCATAATATGAAGCTGAATCTTCCTTTCTTGAACGTTTATTGACATGTCTTATAATATTAGAATTTTCGGGTGCTACATTTTCTTTTTCTTCGTTGGATTCAATATTTTTCTACAGTTCGTTCTTTTTCTCCGTCAGATTCAATATTTTCTACAGTTCATTTATGCAGGCGAAATCCATGTGTGCTAGAAGCCAACGATACGGGTTTGTATTTCGGGTGTGGTATTCATGAAATCGTCTATTATATCAAAATATTCCCATGACGTTTTAGCTCTACTAGTCTTACTGTATTTATAAAATATTTATGAAATATTTTGAAATAGTTTTAAAATATTGTGTACCATCACAGATTTTAATTGTTCTATAAGTAAACTAATTATATATTAATACAATCTGTCTTTTTAAATGTTTTGTTTTTGAAATAAAAAAATTAATATTTTGCACAATTATCTTTCACAATATATATGGAGAGATTATTAAGTTGTAATAAATTTTTTATATTTTTCATACAGAAAATGATAAATATCGATGGACTATGCAAACAATAAAACTTCTAATAGAAGAAGTCAGACAGCATATTTTAAATTTAAACAAAAAATCGACCATCCAAAAAAAAGTATGGAAGGAAATAGCGAGTAACTTCTATAAAAAAGGTTACAAAGTTACTGACGAACAATGTTGTATTAAATGGAAAAATCTAAAACAAAAATACAAATCAGTACTGGATGCAAACAATAAGACTGGTAGAGCTAAAACGTCATGGGAATATTTTGATATAATAGACGATTTTATGAATACCACACCCGAAATACAACCCATATCATTGGCTTCAAGCACACATGGATTTCGCCTGCACAAACGAACTGTAGAAAATATTGAATCCGACGGAGAAAAAGAAAATGTAGCACCCAAAAATTCTAATATTATAAGACATGTCAATAAACGTTCAAGAAAGGAAGATTTAGCTTCATATTATGAAAAGCTTTATGAACAAAGAGAGAGGCATCATAATGAAAATATAGAAATAAAAAATAAATTTTTGACACTATTTCAAGAATATTTAAAGAAATAATATTTATAACGTTCAAGATAGTTTTACACTTGTTTCGTTTTGTTTTTCTTTTTATAGTTTTTTATAGTTTTTATAGTATATTTATAGCTTTCCCTTTTATATATATTTTATTATTTTATATTTCTTATTATTTTATATCATATAATTATGATAATAAAACTAAAGAGATATTTATTTTAGTTTGACATACTATAGTTTGACGTAGTAAAGTGTTTGACATATATAACCCTGCGGCGGGGACCCCTCCCTGTGCTTTCAGGGAGAACGGGTCCTCGTACGTGGCGGTCGATTGGGGGCCTATCACTGTGGTGGGGGTGTATCTCCCCCACCACAGGAACAAGGCCGGTCTCGGGGAGCTCGCCCCAGTGAAGAGGGTCCTCGACAGGATCGGGGAACTGGTACGTAGGTGGCATCCCCGACCTGTCGTGATTGCCGGGGACTTCAACGCCCACTCGGAAGGATGGGGTCGCAGTCCCCGGCAAAGGGACCCTCGGGGCGAGTCTGTGACCGGCTGGGCAGCGGGGCTGGGCCTCCTGTTAACGAACAGGGGCTCAACGAACCAGCACCTGTATGCGGCCAGGGGGGGGGTCGGTCATAGATTTGACCTGGGCCACCCCCTCGGCCGCGGGGTTGTTCCAGGAATGGAGGGTGGAGGCGGAGGGCGAATTGTTGTCTGATCACAGACATATAGCGTGGGTCCTCCGCCTCCCCAAACCCGCACAGGTGCTGGCCCGCTGCCCAGGGGAGGGGAGCTTTCCCCTCCCCAAAAGATGGGCCCTTAATCGACTCGATTCGGACAGGTTTCGGGCGGCCGTCCTTGCGGCCACCTGGCACCTAGACGTGGGGCCAGGTGAGTGGGATCCCAGCCCCGCGAACGGGGCTGGGGAAATAGTGGGCATTGTGGCGTCGGCATGCGACGTCGCGATGCCCCAATCCCACCCCCGCCGGCGTCGGGCCATGTACTGGTGGACGGAGGAGCTGAAGGCGCTCCGAGACTCCTCCGTCCATGCCGGACGTGAGTACTATCGGGCCCGGCGACGAGGCGGGGATGTCGCAAGGACAAAAGAGGGCTACCTGAATGCCAGGAAAACCCTCAAGATCGGCATCGTCGAGGCTAAGCGAGCGGCCTGGGAGCGGATAGTGAGCTTCCTGGATGATGATCCGTGGGGGCGCCCATACAAAAGGGTCATGGGTAAGATCCGACCATAGGCGCCCCCACCAACGGAGACATTAGACCGCCAGACCCTCGAGGGGTTCCTGGATACCCTCTTTTCGAGGGCAGAAGGGGGCCCCCCAAGATCCCGACCCCACCGTTGGGGGAGGGTGATTGGGACGAGGGCCTGGCGGTGAGTCCAGAGGAGCTCACTGCGGCCAGGAAAAGGCTCGGGGCCAAGGGGAAAGCCCCTGGCCCCGACGGAATTCCTGGCCGGGCCTGGGCCCTCGCCTTCGGCGAGGGAAACCTGTCCGAAGCCACGCGCAGGGTTTTCAGCAGGTGTCTTAAGGAGGGGGTATTCCCCCCAGAGTGGAGGAGGGCCAGATTGGTCCTCCTTCCCAAGGAGGGCAAAGCACCCGGGAGTGCGTCGGCCTACAGGCCGATATGCCTGCTGGACGAGGCGGGCAAGATGCTGGAGCACATCGTTGCCGACCGCCTCGTCCAGCATCTGTCCTCGGAGGGGCCGGACCTCCACGACCAATACGGGTTCAGGCCCGGAAGATCGACGTTGGATGCTATCCAATGCTTCCGGGACCTGACCCAGGCGGTCGTGGAGGAGGGCGGGGTGTTGTTGGCGGTTTCGTTGGACATAACGAATGCCTTCAACACCCTGCCCTGGCCGGAGATTGGGCGGGCCCTCGAACACCACGGGGTGCCCGCCTACCTCCGGCGAATCATTTCGGCCTACTTCGGGGGCAGGGACCTCGCCTTCCCGATGGAAGGCGGAGTCCAGGGCCGGCGCGCAATGGAGCGCGGTGTTCGGCAGGGGTCGGTCCTCGGCCTCCTGCTATGGAACATCGCGTTCGACCGGGTGCTACGCACTCCGCTTCCCCTCGGCTGCCACGTCGTCTGCTACGCGGACGACACATTAGTGATAGCTGGGGGGGAGAGCTGGGGGGAAGCCCGCCTCCTAGCGGAGACGGCACTGGTATCGGTGGTAGATACCATCAGAGACCTAGGTCTCAAGGTGACGCCCCAAAAGACCCAAGCCGTGTTCTTGCACGGCAAGGGTCGGAGGGCGCCGCGGAGGACCCGGGTACTCGTAGATGGAGTTCACGTCCGCGTCGGGCCGACGATGAGATATCTCAGCCTGACGCTGGACAGCCGATGGAGATTCGGACCCCACTTTAGGGATCTGGCCCCCAGGGTGCGCAAAGCAGGACTGGCTGCTGCTAGCCTGACGCGCACCCAAGGGGGTCCAGGCTGGAGAGCTAGCCGCCTGTACGTCACGGCGGTGCTCTCGATCGCCCTGTACGGGGCGCCCATATGGGCGCCCCAGCTGGGGCCTGTCGCGGCGGCAAGCGCGCCCTGCGGCAGACCCTCCGGCCAGTACTAATCAGGGCGATTCGGGGTACCGGACCGTTCGTACATGGCGGCGACGACCCTGGCCGGCGTTCCCCCTGTGGAACTCCTAGCAGAGGAGAGACACCTCCTATACTGAAGGGTGAAGGAGTTCCACAGGGAGGGAAACGTGTCGGTCAGGGTCCTGAAGGGTCTGAGGCTCCAGGCCGAGGCCCGGACTCGGGAGAAATGGAAAGACCTTCTCTCCGATCCCCGGGGTCCGGGGCCAGCGACGGCCGAAGCTGTCCGTCCCTGCCTGTCCGAGTTGACAGGCAGGAGGGGACGTGGACTATCCTTCCGTCTGGCGCAGGTGCTGACCAGGCACGGCTGCTTCGGTCGGTACCTGCGCCGGATAAGGAAGGAGCCCACCACCCGGTGCCACCACTGCCCCGCGCAGGAGGACACGGCGCATCGCCTCGCTCCCGCACATGGTCAAAGCCATGTGCGGGAGAGAGGAGGTGTGGACAGCGGCGGTCTCCTTCTGTGAGACAGTAATGTCCCAGAAGGAGACCCCCGGGGGTAGAAGGACGCGACAGCGGGCCAGAAGCAGCGCCGGCCGATGGGGGCTCCTCGATCCGAGAGGGTCTGGAGCTCCTCGGCCGCCTCGGGCCCGCCTCCGGTCGCAAGGGGGGGAGTAGGGGGGCGGCGAGACGCCTTCCCTGCTTTCCCCCCCGAGCGACCGGACAAGTAGGGACAGGGGGAGCGGTGCCCCGGTTGGGGCTGGGCCCGCTCCTCTACAAATCCTCCCCTCCCTGACTAGTGGGAAGGGGGGTAAGGAGGGAGGGTGGATGTTCCCTCCCTCCTTGACAGGAGATACCAGAAGGCCAACCGGCGGGGGCAATCCCCGTCGGGGACCGCACCTTGGATTCCCTTCGTGGAACAGGGCGCGGTACACAGGTGGCGAGGGGCTTCCGGAAGGGAGCCCTGAGGCCGGGGGGTTGGGGAGGGACTACGGGAGTAGTTCCCCTGATTCCCCTCCTCACGGTCCGACAGGTAGACATTCCGCAGAGGTTTTAGTCGGTAAGAGTCCGATATAACTCCCTCCCTCCCAAGGGGAGGGTGTATCCATGATGGATTTCCCCTGTGTGACCAAAAAAAAAGTGTTTGACATATATAATGAAATTTCTTTTATTTTTAGTTTGACTGATTTTAATTTCTTTTATTTTTAATTCAAAATTAATATTAATTTACGATTTAAAGTTAATTTTTTATTTATTACTTGATTTACGTTAATATATATAAAGTTAATTAATGTATAATAATTAGAATATTAGACATTTCAATTTGTTCGGAACTAGCCCGAACATATGATAGCTCCGGAGAGCTGGCTGGAAGTACGGGATCGCAGAGCGACGTCCGCCTGCGTCTAGGCTCGCTCGAGTCCGCTCGGCGACCGTCCGGTCGTCCTGATCAAAGGCCGGGGCCTCGCAAGGCGATCACAGACCCTGCTGATCAGGCAACGTCGCGCGCCGACTGGGCCATGCCCAGGGACGGCGGCGAGAACAAGAGAGAAGAAGCACGCGCACGTGCCGACGTAAAGTGACACGCAGTGTAAACGCAATGGACGCAATAGACGCAGTAGTAACGCAGAAGAGAATAACGCAGAAGAACGACGCAGAAGAACATAAATGTAGCTATATACAAGCGAAACAACGTCGCTTACGCAAGTCCCGCAGGACACACGTCCGTGGCGTCAACGGTGCGCGGTACCCGAAGCACGCCAAGGACGTGCCACGAAACGACCTCCGTCGTTTCGGATGGCCTGCCCTTCCGGGCGTAATGGCCAATAGCCAGCCACGGTCCCGAGGACGCGTGGAAACGGAGCTCCGAGAGCTCCGGCTCGCAGGACGACCAAGTCGCTCCTGCGAGAAAGCCAAGTTCCCAATGGACACTTGGACGAAGGAGCGCGAACGCTCTAGGACTGCGACCGAGCCGCTCCAAAACCGCCAGGCCCCCTACGGACACTTGGGCAATAAGGGAGCTCGAAGCTCCGAGGAGACGGTCGAGTCGCTCCTAAGATCACGACAACGGCGTGAGCCCGAGATCACAAAACGAGATTCGAACCATTTGCCTCAACCCAGCAGGGTGTGTCGGCGCCACCTTCAACTCAGCAGAGTCTATAGAGCAGTGGTTCGAATCTGAAACGAAATACCCGATCGCCGTAGGAAGCGCGTCGGTAATCACCAGTAACACGATGCACTAACGTGTAGCACTACTTGCTACCTAAACTGGCCAGGCAGAAGACAAGACAAGGCCAGGACCAGGCATCGCGCGCCTGGTTATATATCCGGGCGGTCGAATCTTGCCCGCGGGCAGCGGAATCGCGAGCCGCGCCGTGTAGCGGCCGCGGTTGGACCTAGTGGGGGTCCCGCGCGCTCGCTCGCGAGAACCCGAGTCCCCCGCCGCACAGTGTGCCGAAAGCCCCGAAAAGTGGCTAAAATTAATTATGGCTGAACCAGGAAGGTTAGCCAAAAACTGATAATTGGAAATAGAACTGTAGCATGAGGAGTCATTTTTCTCGTAAAAAGGAAGTTGCAAAAATCAATGTTGCAATGAATTGTTATAAACAAATAACTAAATAATAACTGTAGAGCAAAACTGATTACGCTACTCGATTCTACGGGAAAAAATACGAAAGTAACATAATAGCGTAATAACTAAATAATATTGACATATTGTTTAAGTAAATAACACGTATATTTTTGTTTTTATATTTTTTTATTTTTGTTTATTTTTTTTTTGTTTTTATATTTTTGTATTATTTTATGATATATAGTTATTCACCATGCAATAAAACTTATCTTCCAAAGTTGGAGCTGCTAACAATTGAAGAACTTCTGTAGGAAAAGGATCAGCTTTTTTAACAGAAGTTTGTTTGAAGGACGAAATGACAGGGTCTGAGGAAAGCAAAAGTCTTTTAAATAAATCCTCGTTCATTGCGATTCTCGATATTTTTCGGGTATGATATTCTCTTATATCTCTACAATCCTTATTCCTAGTTTCTTGAGCTTCCTCAGAAAGAAGACCAATCGGTAAAATAGATGCTGATATTATGCTAGCCCCATGTACAAGTAATTTATGTACAGAAGCGGGCATAAAGTACCAGCTATACAAACGGACGTATAGTTGAGCTATCTCATAACAATAGGTACCAAATTTATATACCAAATTTATATACGCGCTATACCCATTACCTATAAGGATTCCCATTTCTACCTAGGAGGAGATTTCTGTCACGGTAATAAAATAGTTATAAAATAGTTATAAAATAGTTATAAAATAGTTTATATATATAAAAACAAAGCAACAAAAAATGTTTATTTTATATAACCTTTAGCTTTTATATTTATAATTTTCATATTTATATTTTTTATTGTTATTTGTTTTTTATATTCATATTGTTTATGTTGTTTATCAATTTATGATTTGTTTATTTTACGTTGTTTAAAAACTACAATTTTCCCCGTAAATGTTCACGGTAAACATTTTTTGTCATATACGTAATATATATGTTAAATGTTATGTACAGAGATGGTTCTGCTACATATATAAGCTTTGTTGCGTTTCAGATATGTAACAAAAGTCAGATATATAGCAGAAACATCTCTGTATATAACATTAAACATATATGTTACATATTCGACATAAAATGTTTACTAGGTTGCATTATTAAACAGTTGTTATCGCGTTCGAAATAAATAAAAGTTTAAAGTTTGTGGTTAATTGTTAGTTTGTTTGCCAACGTCATAAATTTAACTAGAGTAAATTATTTTGGTCGACAATTTAATTTTGATATGAATCGGTATTATCTACAACTGAGAGGATTTGACCGTAAGTGTATAAGTATGGACCGCTGCTCATAAAATTTATCATATCTTTGTAACCGCTGGATACCGCTGTTTCTACTTCTGTATAAACATTAATAAACATCCTACCTTTGTTTTGACAAAAGTACAACGTTGTGGCAGATCGTGAATTTTTTGTATGCCACGAAATAGATGATAGACAGTATATAAAATATAACTTATTTACATTTAATTGTTATGTGATATATATAAGACTTTCTAATATTATTTTCCTTGTAAATGAAAGTAAACGGATCAGATATTAAACAGGAAAAGTCATTTTGATCATGGAAACTTTTTCGAAGCAAAATCAGATATATCATTCTGAGGATTATAATCGTGCTATTTCTTACATCTCAATATATATAACTTTCATTCTACATATCTTCGTTATACAGTCGAATTCCGACATACTTTAACTACAATTGATTAATTTGGACCTTCTCGAAAATATACTGTAAAGGAGAACCAAAAATTACGATTTTCATTTTTTTCTATTTTGGCCACGTTTAACGACTTTCGGCACACTGTGCGCCGCCAGCGAGAACGCCCCGGGCACCAGGCCGCCCGCCTTGCAGCGTTGACTCGCACCGACTTTCCGTACGGCATCACGTGCCGTACGGAACACAATTATATATTCAGTTTATGTATGTTACAAAATGTAATAAATATATTTTAATCAATATATATTAATATATATTTATAATTCTCAAATTATTTGTTATTACCCTGTAATGTGTTTATTGTTACCATTATGTTCCAGAAATCCTTTATGAGAAAATGGTAGTAATACGAAAAATTTAGTACTCAGTACTGAATGATCAGTATGGACAAAGGAATTCTTCAGTCTCCCTCTTCAGTATTCCCTTTACTGATTCTTTTGTACTACTAGACTATTTTTTGTAAGAGGTATATTAAAGCCACAGGCTCTCTTTATATCTAAGGCTGTATTCCGATTATCGATAATAATTATATAAATATTAAAAACAAATTTTTTAGTTTCTTTCATAAATCAATTTATGTATTCACTATTTATATATATACATTATATTACATATTTATATACACATCACATATATACTTAATATACTTAATTTAATAACTGTGCAATGATGTCTCTTTTTTCATCATTTTGTAAAAGTATATTATTATGCTCAATCATTTCCATTGGTTCTATAATGTTGTCAAACGGTTCATCTTCGTTGTCGATACAAATATTGTGTAAAATACAACACGCTAATATAACCAAAGGTATCATATCGGTATTATACATACCAATATTTAATTTATCATTATTTATTACAGCACTGAGTTATATGATTGTTTTACTTATTATTATAATGTACTTAACATAACTTTTTACAAGTAAAAATAATTACATGTAAAATTTATTATAATAACCTTTTTAAACAAAACGGTAAAAAAAGGCGCCAAGTACAAGCGCAACACATATTGTGCCATTTTTAGAAATTTCAAATTCAAATTATTCTTTTTAAGTATGTATTAGGAGCGCAAAAAAGTTCTAAGCCTTTTTTTGCAAAATTCAAAATTTATTTAAAAACAAACAAAACTATATTAATCAACGAAATATTCCCCCTTTTGCATCGATGACCTTTTGCCATCTTTCGGGCAGCTTGCGAATTCCCTGATGGTAGAAGCTCACCGGCTTCGAGGCGATAAAGCCATCAATGTATTTTCGTATCTCTTCAATTATCTCTTCAAGTGTCACAAAATGTGTATCAGCCAAGAAATGTTGCATAGACCGGAATAGGTAGTAATCGGAAGGCGCCATGTCTGGGCTATACGCCGCATGCGGAAGAAGTTCCCAGCCTAACGCAAAGATATGATCCTGAGTCACTTTCGCAACATATGGTCGGGTATTGTCATGAAGTAGTATCACTTTACGACGTCCTTTGCCAGTAAATGGCCTCTTTTCTTCAAACGCATCGCTCAAATTGCTCAATTGTTGCTGATAGCGATCTGCGGTTACTGTTTCACCCGGCTGTAATAACTCGTAATACAATACACCTTTCCAATCCCACCATATGCAAAGCAAAACCTTCTTGGCGTGAATATTGGTCTTTGACGTCGATGTCGAAGGTTGACCAGGGTCAACCCATGATTTTTTACGCTTCGGATTATCATAAAGTATCCATTTTTTATCACCTGTAATGATTTGGTGCAGAAAATCCTTTTTCCGGAACCTTGAAAGCAAAGTGAGTGCCGTGTCACGCCGTCGATTTTTGTTGTCTTCGGACAGTGCATGCGGAACCCATCTGCTTTCCTTTTGAACATTTCCCATTGCATGTAAACGTGTGGAAATGGCTTGTCGCGTAACGCCAAGTTGTTCTGCAAGCTCCTTTTCAGTTTGTGCAGAGTTTATATCCAACAATGCTTGCAGTTCGTCCGTTTCAATCTTTTGAGGGCGTCCAGCACGAGGTTCATCTTCAAGACTGAAATCTCCTTGGCGAAATTTTTGAGACCACCTTTTACACGTAGCATAACTTACAGCGTTCTTTCCATATGCAACACAGATCATTTCAGTGGCTTCAGCAGCATTTTCCTTCAGATGAAACGCGAAGTGGATGGAAAATCGAATATGCTCTTTTGTTATTGCCATCGTGAACACTGCTGATTTTAAGGTTATGTGCATCAAACGCCAAATCGCATGATGTTTCGAAAGACCAAATGTCACTGCTTTAAAACCGCAAGAGGGCGGGAAAATTAATGCAATTTAAATTGTGGTTTCAGTAGTATGAAATTTAGGGCCCAGAACTTTTTTGCGCTCCTATATAATATAAGTTTTTAAAAGTAAAACTTATACAAAAAAAGTGATATATTAAAACAGTAGCGCCAACTGAGAAATCGTACACTTAATATTTTTAGAAATCTCAAATTTAAATTATTTCCTTTTTTAAAGATATATATTATGTACATAACGTAAGTTTTTACAAGTAAAAATGATATCATGTTATAAAAATTTAACACGTTTATTAGTAATGTCCAATATTTAATTTATCATTATTTATTATAACACTAAGTTATATGATTGTTTTACTTGTTATTATAATGTACTTAACGTAACTTTTTACAAGTAAAAATGATATCGCGTTATAAAATTTTAACACGTTTATTAATAGTGTTCAATATTTAAAAAAGATATCTTTTTAAAGGTTATTATTATAAATTCAAATTATTTTTTTTAAGTATATACACTCAAACGCAAAAAACCCGGTACACTAAAAATTTGGGAAAAAATTACAAAACTTCAAATGATCATAATTTGGTAAATAATGAAGATATAAATATGCGCAGAAATGCAAAATGAAGCTTGAAACGTCCTCTTTAAGAATATCTGAATGGCAATTATGCTCGGCCATTTTTTTCAAAATGGCGGATGATAAAGTGAGAGGATGCAAAATTGATAATCAAAGGTCCGTGTTTGCGATGGTGCATGGCGTGCATCAGGTATCGCAGCGTAATGGGACCAAATGCACATGAAAGTATAGAGTGTTATCTTTAAAATGCTACTTTACCGAGCTCGATGTGATCATTTTTCACTGAGTTGTTCCAAATTTTGCTAAAAATGCGGTTTTCTTGTTAAATTTGCATAATTCAGTGAATAAGTATCGCATCAAGCTCTATAACGAAGTATTTTAAAGAAAACATTCTATACTTTTAGGTACTTTTCGTCCCATTGAGCTGCGACACTTACTTTGCTCCATGCGCCGTGGCACGCTCGAACCTTTTTTTAGCAACTTTTCATGTTCTCCTTTTTATCACCCGTCATTTTGAAAAAATATCGTTGCGCACAATTTCGATAGATCTTTCGAGAAGTACGGCTTCAAAGCTTTCAAACCGTTTTTGAAATTTGCTGCTAGGATATTTAGGTGTCGAGATATTCAATTTCGAATTTGCAACAAATGTCGATTCAGCGAGGCTTAAGGGGCTAAGAGGCTCTGCGGTTCGTTTGGCTCTTTCATAATTTCAATAGCCGCGTTCATTATTCTCTATACAATAATTTACACAATTTTGCGAATTGGAAATTTAATTTTTATCAAAAGTTATCATTCTTTACCCTTCAGTTACGCATGATCACTGTGGTATACACTTTAATTCGCGAAGCTGTTCCTAGCTCTCTACCTTCTCCGTACGATTGGCCATTATGGTACACAGTTTGAATATGCTGTTTAGGATCGCGCTTGAGTTCGCGGTGACCCGGCGCGCGGGATGCCGAGTCGCTGGACGCCACCTGAACGTCGAAATTCCCTGGCGCTCCTAGTCCACGGAGCCGCCGCGACGCGGCGATCTAGGTTGTCGCGCGCGCGAGCCCCTCGGCTCGCACGCGAGTTCGAGCTGCCCAGGGCATATAAGAGTGCCCGCGGAGACGATCAGAGATTGCCTTCGTACAGCTTTTGGCCTTCGTACGGTCCACCGCCGATAGTGGCACTATCTCTTGTACGCTGGACTTCGCGAGTTTGTCAGTACGCCGGGCTTACGTTCTGGCTTGACTGAGATTCTATCGGTGCGCCGGGCTTTAACGCCTGGCTTGACTGGATTTTTCTTAAATGTATGTGCCAAGAAAATAAACAAAGACAAACAATTTTCCTTTTCCGAACGTGTTCACTCCGATAAGCGCTGCCTCGTGCAACTTTTCTTTTTCCGTGATCTTTTCCTTTCGAGGCGCGTTGCTTCGTGCAACTTCATCAATTTAAACCATAATTGATTGTTTCGCATCGAAATTATTGCGTCGATTATGGCGACGATAAATCCTGAAAAGGCTGCTCAAGTTATTGCTTTAATTGAAGATGGCAGAAGTCGAAGGTACGTTGCCCAGGCACTTGATTTGTCAGTGTCAACTGTGCAACGTGCTTATGCCAGGTACTTACAAACCAATTCTTTCCATAGAAGGCCTGGTTCGGGACGTCCTCGATGTACGAGCGTGGTCCGATAAGTACTTAGCCTACAAAAGAAAAACGAAAATTTTGGAAAAGTGGCGATTTATATCTCAACATAGTTTCCTTTTAGCTCGATACACTTGACCCAGCGATGCTCCAACTTCTTTAACCCGTCTAAAAAATACGTTTTCTCGAGGTCTGCAAAGTAGGCCTCCGTGGCGGCGATGACCTCCTCATTCGACTCAAATTTCTGCCCGGCGAGTGACTTTTTCAAGTTTGGAAACAAAAAGTCGCACGGGGCCAAATCTGGAGAATACGGTGGATAGGGCAGCAGTTCGTAGCCCAATTCGACCAATTTGACCATGGCGAGGGCGGAGGTGTGAGCCGGTGCGTTGTCATGGTGGAAGAGCACTTTTTTCTTCGCCAAATGGGGCCATTTTTTCTGCAATTCGGCGTCGAATCGGCCCAATAATTCGGCATAGTACAGCCCTGTGACCGTTTTGCCCTTCTCCAGGTAGTCGATGTAGATCACACCTTGTGAATCCCAGAAAACGGTGGCCATCACCTTTCCGGCCGACAGGACAGTCTTCGCCTTCTTCGGAGCACGTTCGCCGGGTGAAGTCCACTGTTTCGACTGTTCCTTGGTCTCTGGTGTGTACCAGTGGATCCATGTTTCGTCGACGGTCACGAAACGACGCAGAAACTCCTTCGGATTGCGCTTAAACAGCGTCAAACACTGCTCTGAAGTGGTCTCACGGTTGCGCTTGTTGTCCGGAGTGAGCAAACGCGGCACCCATCGCGCCGACAGCTTTCTAATGCCCAAAATTTCATGCAGGATATGACCCACGCGGTCTTTTGAGATGCCTACTGTCTCAGCTATCTCGCGCATCTTCAATCGGTAGTCTGCCAATACGAGATCGTGGATTTTTGTCATGTTATCCTCTGTGGTAGCCGTTTTCGGGGCACCTGGGCGTGGCTCATCAAAAACCGACGTGCGACCACGTTGAAACTCGTTAAACCAATTTTTTGACAGTCGCCATCGAAGGAGAAGAGTCACCGTACACAGCATCCAAGCGCTCTTTGATTTCTCTGCGCGATTTCCCTTCCAAAAACAAGAATCGAATCACCGACCGATATTGCTCTTTTTCCATTTTTCTAAAATCCGCGGACACGCCCGCTTTCACACGCGGTCAACACAAAACTACGAGTCCGATTCGGCTGAAATTTCGACAGTAGCCGTCTACGAGAATGTACTACACGATAGTAAATTTCTCTTGCGATAGTGGCGCCATCGGGCGGTGAGGCTAAGTACTTATCGGACCGCCCTCGTACCAATCACAATGATGACCGATTTATTGTTTCAAATTCGTTAAGAGACAGACTTCGAACATCTGTTCAAATTGGAAACAATTTAAGGGATGTCCGCAACATTAATGTATCCGTTAACACCGTTCGGAGAAGATTAAAGGAACAAAATCTGCTTTCGCACAGGCCAGCAGCTGTACCTTTGCTTAAATGTCACCATCGCGTAGCTCGACTCAATTTTGCAGTTGAGCATAGAGACTGGACTTACGCAGACTGGAGCAAAGTACTCTTTAGCGATGAATCTCGTTTTTGTGTCTATTCTCCAGATGGACGAGAACGAGTTTATCGTCGCGGTGGAGAACGATTTGCAGACTGTACGGTAAGTGAGAGGCATAGCTACAATGGAGGCTCTGTAATGATTTGGGCAGGAATTTCAGCTAATGCTCATACAGATCTGCACTTTTTTGACAAGAATATGAACGCAGATGTATACGTGGAAGACATACTCTTTCCGTATGTTGTTCCGTACGCACCCTTCATCGGAGAGAACTTCTTGTTTATGCAAGACAATGCTCGACCACACACTGCGAGAAGAGTGCTTGATTTCTTCGATGAAGTTGGCATAAATCGACTTGATTGGCCAGCAAATAGTCCAGATTTAAATCCAATCGAACACTTATGGGACAACCTCGGCAGGAAAGTACGAAATCACGTACCTGCTCCTTAGTCACTGCGAGAACTGCGAATAATTCTCGAAAACGAATGGAATACAACTACGCAGAATGAAATTAAAAGACTAATAAGGAGTATGCCTGATCGTATGAATGAGGTAATACACGCACGAGGCAGTCATACCCACTATTAGTACACACACAGCACTCACACAGCAGAGAGGGTTTGGAGTCATTAATTACTGCAGGAGTGACGAACTGCGGGGTCCTTATCTCTGCTGTAACACCACACACACACACACACACACACACACACACACCACAAGGAGGGTGTGAAATCTTGAAATACTGTGGAGCTGACGAACCACGGGGTCCTTATCCTTGTGGTATACAAACACACACACACACACACACACACACTACATACAATGGGACTTTTCCTACCAGTAAAACTCCATGCGGTTTATATTGGGAAGACTTACAACCATAATTTGAGCTAATGACAGCGGTATCTTAAAACGCAATTCATCTTTATTACGTAATATCGATTACGCAAAATGAAGAACCTAAATTGAATTTTACTTTCATTTCCCTGACTTTCAAAATAATAAATTCAAATCATTGAATATATTGTGCAGGTTATGCAAATTATTATATAGAGAAACATGAACACAGCTATTGAAATTATGAAAGAGCCAAACAAACCGCAGAGCCTCTTAGCCCCTTAAGCCTCGCTGAATCGACATTTGTTGCAAATTCGAAATTGAATATCTCGACACCTAAATATCCTAGCAGCAAATTTCGAAAACGGTTTGAAAGCTTTGAAACCGTAAGATTTTCGAAAGATCTATCGAAATTGTGCGCAACGATATTTTTTCAAAATGGCGGGTGATAAAAAGGAGAACATGAAAAGTTGCTAAAAAAAGGTTCGAGCGTGCCACGGCGCATGGAGCAAAGTAAGTGTCGCAGCTCAATGGGACGAAAAGTACCTAAAAGTATAGAATGTTTTCTTTAAAATACTTCGTTATAGAGCTTGATGCGATACTTATTCACTGAATTATGCAAATTTAACAAGAAAACCGCATTTTTAGCAAAATTTGGAACAACTCAGTGAAAAATGATCACATCGAGCTCGGTAAAGTAGCATTTTAAAGATAACACTCTATACTTTCATGTGCATTTGGTCCCATTACGCTGCGATACCTGATGCACGCCATGCACCATCGCAAACACGGACCTTTGATTATCAATTTTGCATCCTCTCACTTTATCATCCGCCATTTTGAAAAAAATGGCCGAGCATAATTGCCATTCAGATATTCTTAAAGAGGACGTTTCAAGCTTCATTTTGCATTTCTGCGCATATTTATATCTTCATTATTTACCAAGTTATGATCATTTAAAATTTTGTAATTTTTTCCCAAATTTTTAGTGTACCGGGTTTTTTGCATTTGAGTGTATGTGTACATAACATAAGTTTTTACAATTAAAACTTATACAAAAGAAGTGATATATTAAAACAGTAACGCCAACTGAGAAATCATATATTAGATGTAATAAAAAGAAATCCATTATTTTTCCAATAGATGGCTTTAGTTATCTGTATCTCGCGTTGTATATGTCCGATCGGGTTCCACTAGATGGCATTAGAAAGATGAGATTTCGTACTAAAAAACTTTTCTAACAGTTTTGTGATTAGGTGACTCAGTTTTGTTTGAGCGCGCGTCAAAGATGGACACTAGCAAAGAGAAAATACGCTATATTTTACAGTTTTTCTTCGATAAAGTGCGAAAACGCAAGCCAGGCGGCTGAAAATGTGAATAGTGTTTATGGTCCTGATACTGTAACAGCCAATCACGCGCAATTTTGGTTTCGTCGATTCCGTTCCGGTAATTTCGATGTCAAAGATGCACCACGCACTGGAAGGCCAATTGTTGAAAATATCGATAAAATCATGGACATTGTCGAGTCCGACCGTCATGTAAGCACTGTTTCGATTGCCCAAGAGCTAAAGATTGCACAAAAAACCGTTTGGAACCATTTGAATAAGGCTGGATACAAAAAGAAGCTCGATGTATGGGTGCCACACGAGTTAACGAAAAAAAATCTCATGAACCGAATTTCCATCTGCGAATCGCTGCTGAATCGTAACAAAATCGACCCATTTCTGAAGCGGTTGGTCACTGGTGATGAAAAGTGGATCACTTACGACAACGTCAAGCGAAAACGGTCGTGGTCGAATCGCGGTGAGCCGGCGGAAACGGTGGCCAAGCCAGGATTGACGGCCAGGAAGGTTTTGCTGTGTGTTTGGTGGGATTGGCAGGGAATTATCTACTATGAGCTGCTCCCCTACGGCAAAACTCGGAACTGTACTGTCAACAATTGGACCGTCTGAAGGAAGCAATTGCCCAGAAGCGGCCAGCTTTGGCCAATAGGAGAGGAATTGTGTTCCATCAGGACAACGCCAGGCCGCACACATCGAGTTACTCGGAAGAAGCTCCGGGAGCTTGGTTGGGAGGTTCTTATGCATCCACCTTATAGTCCGGACCTGGCACAAAGTGATTACCATCTGTTCCTGTCCATGGCGGACAATTTTGCTGGTGAAAAATTCGCTTCAAGAGAGGCTTGTGAAAATCGACTGTCTCAATTTTTTGCCAATAGGGACGAGGATTTCTATGAGAGAGGCATAATGAAATTACCTTCAAAATGGCAACAAGTTATCGAACAAAACGGCGCATATTTGACCTAAATCGGATGATTTTAACTATGGTAATTAAAGCCTTCAATTTCATGCAAAAATAATGGATTTCCTTTTACTACACCTGATATAAATATAATAAAATAAAAAGAAAATAATTATTTTTATTATATTTCAGTTTTACGAGTAGATTACGTACATATTGTTGCTCAACGGAAACCGTAGAAAAAATATGCAAATTCTTTTTATATTGCATTAATTTTTATACGTTAACATTTATTTTTATAGTATAACATGTTAAATTTTGACTTTGAGTCAAGTTAAATTGACCTTTGAGTCAATGTGTGAATGTAAGTCCAAGATAAAATAATATTTATTGTAAAAGAAATATTTTAAGGAAACTTGCCTGTCTCGTTTCTTTTTTCAGAATTATTATAAAATAGATGATTCAATACATACAGGGTTCTCAGAAAGTCTCCGAACGATAAAATATCTCGAAAACAGTCAGTTTTTGGAAAAAATGTTTCAGGCAAAAGTTATGAGGTTTAAAATGATCTATTTACTGATCTTATCAGTTGACCTTGGCTAGCGTCAACAAGGTCAGGGCAAAGTCACCTTGAACTTTTCAAATGGAACGCCCTACTTTTTTGGGCACATTCTTTAATGTATTTCAAGAGCTTTCCAAAACACTACAACAAAGTATTTTTTTGTTACGTACATCCCGAGGTATGAAGCTTCAAATTTACAGTATCGTCGGCATTAGCATTACCCAAGGTGTACCGCGTGGAGGTTGCACGATCGGATTTACACCTCTTGAGTGCGTGTGTGTGTGTGTATGTATGCGTGCGGGTATTTGTGTGTATATGTGTGTGTGTGTGCGCGCGTGTATGTGTACGTGCGAACACGCACACACACGCGCACACACACACACACACATACAAAGAGGTGTAAATGCGATCGTGCAACCTCCACGCGGTACACCTTGGGTAATGCTAATGCCAACGATACTGTAAATTTGAAGCTTCATAACTCGGGATGTACTTAACTAAAAAATACTTTGTTGTAGTGTTTTGAAAAGCTCTTAAAATACGTTATAAGAATATGCCGAAAAAGTAGGGCATTCCATTTGAAAAGTTCAAGGTGACTTTGTTGACGCTTGCCATGGTCAAACTGATAAGATCAGGAAGTAGGACATTTTAAACCTTACAACTTTTGCCTGAAACATTTTTTCCAAAAACCGATTGTTTTCGAGATATTTCATCGTTCGGAGACTTTCTGAGAACCCTGTATACAATGTAGACTGATAATTAATGATTTCTAAAATTTGTTTATTAATATTGTAATATAATATAAGGAATATGAAAAATAGCGTGACAAATGACAGACCCACATATTCATTGGCAACATATTCAGAAAATTGTATTTACTCGAAGACTTAAAATATATAAGTTGAAAAGCATGTTTGCACTTTTTTCTTTTATAACATAAGAAGTACTAAATTACTTTCTAGAGTTCTGATTTTTTAAGTAATATTTTGTTTCTGTTAAAAAAGTGCAATTGTCGAATTTTTTAATTTTATACTAATTACTATCTCCAGACCAATAGCGTTTTTCATCAGAGCAGCATTAATTGCTCTGATATCGATTAATGATATATTTATTTTTTTATATTCGTAATAAGTTGAACGATGTTTTTAGAGCTATAATAATAGAGTTATTAACCCGAATTCAACTCGGATCGAAAATGCCAGTCAAAAACGCTATAATGAAAACTATAACTATTGTGTTTAACATAATAAATTCAATATTAGATAAAAAATGGAAACGGAGAGAAATAATTCAGTACATCTAATGTAAAGGTTATTTTACACAATGTATAATCCACGACAATTTGGGGATATAATTCTATTTATAATTATATATATATATATATACCCAGTAAGCAAAATGCTAGCAGAATGCGCGCAGATTGACGCCAATTTCGATCAGATTCTCCACATCAAAACCATAACCATCTGTGTCCTCATTAGGCTCGTGTTTTGTCGACAGGACCTGTGTGACAGGCCGTGCGAGCAGATTGTCGGCAGTAACCGCGCAGGTCCTGCTGCCAAACTACGCGTAGAGTCTGCGTGCTGAGTTTGCTCGGTTTCTGCTGCCAATCTGCTGTCAAATTTCTGCAAGTCTTGCGCGGTTTTTGCTACAAATCTGCTGTCAAATATCCGACAGCAGGATCTGGTGCATATTTGACTGCAGATTGGCGGTATAATTTGATATAACAGACACTGCGTTAAATTTGTTGCCTATTTGTCATCAAACTATGATAGCAGGCTTTGTTCGAAATCTGCTCGCACAGGTTTGGCTATCTGGGTATATACAGGATGAGTCAATTAAAGTGTTACAGACTTATATCTTGGAAATGAATAATTTTAGAGAAAAATGTTTCAGACAAAAGTTGTATGGTGTTAAATGGGACATAAGAAAGTATCATTGATTACCCTACCCTGGCCGGAGATAGGCAGGGCCTTTGAATTTCAAGGTGTGCCTGCCTATCTCCGGCGGGCCCTGGCGGCCTACTTCGAGGGCAGAGACCTCGCCTTCGCCAAAAAAGGCGGAGTTCAAGGCCGGCGCGCTATGGAGCGCGGTGTTCCACAGGGGTCCGTTTTGGGGCCCCTATTGTGGAACATTGCCTTCGACCGGGTGCTGCGCACTCCCCTTCCCCTCGGGGCCCATTTAGTCTGCTGCGCAGACGATACATTGGTGCTTGCCGAGGGGGAGACCTGGGGGGAGCCTGCCTCCAAGTGGAGGTGGCACTAGCATCGGTGGTGGTGAAATCCGGAACCTGAGTCTCAAGGTGGCGCCCCATAAGACTGAATGCATGTTTTTTCATGATGGCAGTCGCGGGGCGCCGCCGCCGACCCGGGTCCTCGTCGATGGAGTCCACGTCCGGGTGGGGCCAACGATGAAATATCTGGGCCTCACGTTGGACAGTCGGTGGGACTTCCGGGCCCATTTAGGAATTTGGCCCCCCGGGTGCGCGGGGCAGGACTAAAAGTAGCCAGCCTGATGCGCGCTCGGGGAGGTCCAGGATGAAGAGCCCGCCGCCTTTACGTCGGTGTGGTGCTCTCGATGGCCCTGTATGGGGCGCCTATTTGGGCGCCCCAGCTGGCGGTCACCAACCGCAGTAAGCGCCTGATGCGCCAGGAGCTGCGGCCGGTGGTCATACGGGCCGTTCGGGAGTATCCCATACGGCGGCGGGAGCCCTGGCCGGCTCCCCTTCCGTGGAGCTCATCGCCGAGGAGAGACATATTCTCTATTGGCGGGTGCGTGAGCTCCGCGAGGAGAGGGAGCTAACGGCCGTGGGAGTGAGGGCCCTGAAGTCCCAGGCCAGAGCCCGGACCCTGGGGAAGTGGGCGGCCTTGCTGTCCGACCCCCGGGGATTCGGGCGTCGAACGGCCGAGGCTGTCCGCCCCTGTCTAGCCGAGATGGCGGACAGGGCTGAGCGTGGATTAACGTTCCATCTGGTGCAGGTATTGACCGGACACGGTTGTTTCGTACCTGCACCGGATCGGAAAGGAACCCACCACACGATGCCACTACTGCCCGGTGCTTGAGGACACTGTGGAGCACACCCTGACGCACTGTCAGGCGTGGCCTCGCAACGCAGTGTCCTCTCCCGGGCGGTGGGGTGCCGGGAGGGGGATATCTCGCTCCCGCACTTGGTCCGGACCATGTGCGGGAGCGAGGAGGGGTGGGGAGCTGTGGCCTCCTTCCGCGCGGGATGTAATGTCCCGGAAGGAGGCCGCAGAGTGGGAGCGTCGCCCGGGAGTCCGTCGAAGGGAGCGGCGGACGGGGCGGCGCTCTTCTGGGTCGGGCAGCGAGTCAGAGGTGGCGCCGGCCGAGGAGAGGCCGATTCCTCGGGGACTCCCTCGGCCGCCTCGGGCTTGGCACCGTACACGCGGGGGAGGTCGGAGGTAACTGACCTTCCCCGCGCGCCTCGGACAAGAAGCAAGGGGGAATGAAGGCCCGTTTGGGGACGGCCTCACTCCTCCGCCCCCTCGACTGGTGTGCACACTGGGAGAGGCGGGGAGGGAGAGCGGATGTCCTCTCTCTCTCTCGTAATCGGGAACCAGAAGGCCAACCCCGATCAGTCACTGATCGGGGCACCGCGCTCTGACCCCCTTCCTGCGGAGGGGGGCTTGGGAGCGCGGTACTTAGGGCGTGGGGCTCCCATAACGAGCCCTGGGGCCGGGGTGTCGGGGAGGGAATGGGTGTCGGGAGCCGTTCCCTTGACTCCCCCTACACCGGTCCGAGCGGTAGACATCCCGCAGGAGTTTAGTCGGTAAGAGTCCGACATAACCCTCGACCCCCCCAAGGTCGAGGTTACCCATGATGCGTTTCTCCTGCCGTGAACAAAAAAAAGTATCATATTAGACCTTGATTAGCCATTTAAGGTTACGTAAAGGTCACCAAAAATTTTTTCAAATGGGACGCCCTACATTTTTGGCAATATTCTTATAACGTATTTCAAGAGCTTTCCCAAAACAAGTACTTTTTTGTTAAGTACAACCCTAGTTATGAAGCTTCAAAGTTGCAGTACCGCCGGCATTTGCATTATCCAAGAGTACCGCGTGGAAGTTGTACGGTCGGATTTACACCTCTTTGTATGTGTGTGTGTTGTGCGCGCGTGTGTTGTGCGTGTTCGCAATGCACACACTACACGCGCCCACATACACACACAAATACACGCACGCACACACACACGCACGAACACAAGAGGTGTAAATCGATCGTGCAACTCCACGCGTACACCTTGGGTAATGCTAATGCCGACGATACTGTAAATTTGAAGTTTCATAACTCAGGATCTACTTAAAAAAAATACTTTGTTGTAAAAAATACTTTGTTGTAGTGTATTTGGAAAGCTCTTGAAATACGTTATAAGAATATGCCAAAAAAATAGGGCGCTCTATTTGAAAAATTATTGGTGATCTTCAAGTAACCTTCAAATGGCTAATCAAGGTCTAATCAATGATACCTTCTTATGTCCCATTTGACACCATACAACTTTTGTCTGAACATTTTCTCTAATATTATTCATTTCCACGATATAAGTCTGTAACACTTTAATTGACTCACCCTGTATATATCAGGTGTAGTAAAAAGAAATCCATTATTTTTGCATGAAATTGAAGGCTTTAATTACCATAGTTAAAATCATCCGATTTAGGTCAAATATGCGCCGTTTGTTCAACAACTTGTTGCCATTTTGAAGGTAATTCATTATGCCTCTCTCATAGAAGCCCTCGTCCCTATTGGCAAAAAATTGAGACAGTCGATTTTCACAAGCCTCTCTTGAAGCGAATTTTTCACCAGCAAAATTGTTCGCCATGGACAGGAACAGATGGTAATCACTTGGTGCCAGGTTCGGACTATAAGGTGGATGCATAAGAACCTTCCCAACCAGCTCCGGAGCTTCTGGCGAGTCACTATCGATGTGTGTGCCTGGCGTTGTCTTGATGGAACACAATTCCTCTCCTATTGGCCAAAGCTAGCCGCTTCTGGACGATTGCTTCCTTCAGACGGTCCAATTGTTGACAGTACAGTTCGAGTTAAGAGTTTTGCCGTAGGGGAGCAGCTCATAGTAGATAATTCCCTGCCAATCCACCAAACACAGCAAAACCTTCCTGGCCGTCAATCCTGGCTTGGCCACCGTTTCCGCCGGCTCACCGCGATTCGACCACGACCGTTTCGCTTGACGTTGTCGTAAGTGATCCACTTTTCATCACCAGTGAC